>NW_024884889.1:2412560-2436532 GCF_019232065.1 Centrocercus urophasianus | reverse complement strand
GCGTTACGTTACGTTACGTTACGTTACGTTACGTTACGTTACGTTACGTTACGTTACGTTACGTTACGTTACGTTACGTTGTTGACACTTACCATTTTCCATTACTTACCTGGTTTTCTTGTTGCTATGGTCATCTCACGTTCTTCCCTTATGGGCCTCTTTTATCTTCTGTTTGATGATTAACAAGTAACCAGACACATTGTGGGAGTTTTAAGTAAAGCTTTATTATTGATTTTCATAATCTTGACCTGAAGTGTTGAGTTTTTGTGTGAATTCATACTTTTTATTTTTCATTGTTTGCTATTTGAAGACACTGGTGTGAACTTGCTTGTTGCTTTATGAAATTGCATTTGTTAATTGTGCATGGGATTTTACATTAGGGTATAAGTAGATCATTTGTTAACTAGAGACAACTAACCAGCACCAAAAATATTCAAGAACACATTCAGTTTCAGATATTACAGTTCGGCTCTACACAAAAACACATTCCCTGTACCACCCCCCACAGCAGCTTGCAACAACTCACACTGAGTTGATGTACTTGGGTTCATTCCTCCTGCTTTAACTACAATAGGTGCATTACTTCTCAAAGTGGATAGGACAGGTCATAGGAAATGAGAATAGTTATCATGTGCAGAATTCTTGGGAAATCCAAATCTCAACTTGTCTTTTTAAAGCTTGTTTTATATTTGTTAATTATTAACCATTTCAACTGTCAAATGTCTCTTCTTTTATGTACTCCACATGCATAAGCCCTCATACATACACACTCCAACATTTCTGTTCCAGTTTTGCTTCAGTCTCTTCATTTTGTTGGCTTTTTTGCATTTCTGACTCCTTACTCTTAACCTTTTAAGAGCACAATTCATTTTTCTCAACTAAACTTAGTGCTTGAGCTATCAGTTTCTGTAGACATCATTTTTCCTGTTTATTGTATAACAGCAACAATGAAATCACCCCACAACATGTCCATTTTACCAGAGTATTTTGAGCTAAATCAGGATAAGACTCTGTAGATGAAAGCATGTACAAAGTTGTTTCTCTATTGCTTTCAATAGTCTTGAGGAAATAATTCTCCTTTCCTTTTTCTGCAACAGTAGCATACAATAAAGAATATTACGCGTAAGCCTGCACAACCTCAAGACAACTGATATTTAAAAGCATCAATTCCAGCCATTCCTGGACAAAGCATTTTTCTCACGCATATCTTAAAAAGTAATTTGAACCAAGCCATGTTTAAATAAGATTAAGAATACCATATATTCATTTGTCTTCACATTTCTCTTTTTTTTTTTTTGTAATCACACAATATTTCTACAGATTATCATATATAGGCAATGCAACCTAGACAAATAATACAATAGCTTTATAATACAATAGCTTTGCTATTACTAAATGTAATAATTCACCCCGCATACATAACAAATTCTTTTCATCATATTTGATCCAAGCAGCAAGTTGACCTACTGTTTTTTTTTTAATGCTTGAAAATTATATCCCTCTGTCTCATGTACTCTTCAGAAGAGCTTCGGTCAAAAAATAAATCAAGAATAATAAATGAGGTGAGCAGGGATCTGTTAACTAAGTAAGGTAGGCTGCAGTGGAGCGAAGCTGATACTCAGAGAAATAAACAAGACAATGGCAAAGCCAGTACACGGTACCTTTAACCTTCCGATAATCTCTCCAGAACCTCCAGTGAGACTTCTATGTCCTCCATAGGCAGCATATGGCAGCAAAGATGGGCATCTCCTTCAACAGCACACATAATTCACAGCTGCCTTAGAATCTATGTATGTGGAAGATGAAAACGCTGGCACTGCATTCCCACTTTGATAGCTCAAAGGCCAGAAGGCTGTGCTGGCAAGCAAATGACTCCAGTACCTTTGGTGAAATGAGTAGTGACTATGAGAAACAGTAGGATGGATTTCTGTTCTTGTTTGAAAACACGCCAAAAACGCTTAAATATACAGTCAGTCATTTAATATTATTACAATCAATAAATATAAATAAAAGACCTTCTGTTCCAACCGTAATTACAAGCATATTCCCATCTTGATAGAAAATCAAAGTTTCAAAATTAAACAAACAGAAAATTTGAGATGTCTACAATTTAACTTAAATTCACTTGTTCCTAACCACTATTGAAGTGTTTACTGTGTTTAATGGTACTGTCATTATATAATGTTGTTTGCTTCATTTTGGTAAATTGTTAATACATCATCTCTGTACTTCAAATCTGCAGCAGATGCTAACTTTTTCCTTAAATGTCCTGTGGAAATGTTTCATTTCATTCTTTTTGACAACTTTTTAAAGGCTTTGTTTAGCTAGTTCGTAAGTCTTACTTTCCTCATTTGAGTATTTAAAAGTAACAGAGCATTTAGTAGAGCTCATTTCTTGAACACGTATAGATTTAAACACACTGAAGAAACAAGAGGTTACAAACACTCAAACCTGGGCACCCAAAGCTAGTGAGTACATTTAAGTCAAATTTCTCTGCGTGGTCATTATCCATCTGTAAAATGAAGATAATAAAATCCCTTAACCTATTGAGGATTCTGTGAATATAAAGTACAGCCTGACACTATATTGGTGAGTTCCATTTAAAAAATGGCATAGAAAAATCAATAATTTCTGCTCAAATAGTGTGATCTGAACAGCTTCAAGTTAATAAGGCACGTCCATACTCTGAACAAAGACAACAGAACTAAAGACTGAATATTCCTAATTAAGGAAGTAGTGTCCCTGATTGAAGCAGTCAGGGATCCCATGTAAGAAAATCTGTGGTGATGTAATTGAAGACCATTACCATGTGCATGCCAAAGGAGCTAAATGGAGATTGCATGGATAACTTTAATTTTAATGTTTTTTTAATTTGAGTGCTTGACTTAGTTACCTTAGTAATTTCTTTGATATAATTTTCCAGATATAGTAATAATTGCTTGAGTAGGAAAGGAGAAATTGAAGTTAGGCTACATTTTCTGATGTGACTGGAAAAGTAATGTACCCTAGACAGCATTGACAAGAATCCTGAAGCAGGCAGACACTGAGGAGACATGGAGGAGACACAGAGGAGACAGTCCTGTTCCAGTCAGAAAATAAGCACAGAAGCTAGTGTAACACTAAGAGCTTTTCCGTTATCTGACTTTTAAGCATTTATGACAGTGACAAATATTCAGGAATATTTCTCTCACAAATACATCACATCAGACTCCCAAGGCTCCGTCAGAAAGTAGACTTCAAGTTCATTCATATCCCATTAGTTTCTGTAAACAAGATACTTTTCAACAAGGCTTCTCCTGAAGATGAAACTATAAGACTTCATCAACAGTTTTTGTTGTGTTGTCAATAACAGGATGTTGACAAAGATTTTGCAGTGCCACAGAACAATCTAACTGATGATCAGTTCTCATATTAGAGCTTCCTTAAGTTAATAAGTACACAGATATTGTTTCAATAAACTGTAGACTTTTATGACTCATCACTATAAGAAAATAAGGTAGAAAGCCACTACTTTTAGTGGCTGCTGTTTTCCTATTAACTTAGACAAAATACCTTACTCTAAAAAGCAGCTCACCATATTTTTACGTGGTAGCAAACTACTCGTTTGAAGGACAACTAAAGTAAAACAGTTACATGAGGAGAAGACTACACTCTATTTGGAGTTCTATAGTCAATTTTTAAACCATCCCTTTTTCCCTTTTATTTCCTTATTCCCTCATCTCGAAAAGCAACTCAGAAGAGGATTGATTCTTCCAACTATAACATCTGTTTATTCCACCTTGGAAGAGTCACGAAATTATAATGAGAGAATTACGCTATCACTACAGTATGGTTCAAGAGCGCCATTGCATTAATTAATGTGATTCATTCTTAATTCTCTGCACTGAAGTAAACAAACGTTCTTGTACTGTTAATAGTAGCCTCAGCAGGAAACCAGCAGGTTTACTGGAAATGTTTTGTAACACATGTGATGAACCTATTGAGCCTGGCAGAAAGAGAATCCCGGTTTGAAAAAGGGTGCCCTCAGTTGGCGGGTGCAAATCCAACATGAAAAATGATTAAAAACACAATGTTCACCCTTGAGTTTTCTTTAGTTCATACTATGTCCCCTAACCAATTCATACCAAAGATCAGATCCTGCGATAGTAGATAATTATGAGGTGGGAGGATCCCCGAAACAAACTGACAGTATTCAGTGAAGATTATTTTACTTTAGTTATACCTTTTAGAACACTGATTATAATTCTTTTTAAGTATGTTACACAAGTAATTCTTAACAGGAACAGAAGCCATTCGATTATGCTTACGGTCCAGTTTCATCGACAAGCATACTCTTAGCACAATTATAAAATTAAAACTTAATTTTGTAATTGTTAGCCAAAAGTAGAACATGCAAAACATTTAAGACAGTATCAAAAGTATAATTCATCATTTTTCTCCATGAAAGAAATAAAGGCACTACTCGTCCTTTCAAAACATTGGTATTGTTCAATTCACTTATATCAAGCAAACAACTTGGACTTCTCTATTCTTTGCTAAAAGATAAAGAAAATTATACAGGGCCATTAACAAGTAAAAGCAATCTCTGAAAATAAAAATGTTCGAATTAGGAATGAAAATAAGCCAAATGAGTTAGATGATGGCATGACTACATTACAAGGTCCTGCGTACATAACAAAACACAGTTATGTGATTTGGACTAAATAGCTCTAATAGCGACACTTAGGACCTTCGTCTACAAGTGGCTTCTCTATCACCTGGCTGTGTATACAGCTTAAAGAAAGGTATTATTACGGGCACAAATAGTACAGAGAAATCTTTCTAAGATAGGCCAAGCCTCTCCTTTTTAGGGTGGCTAGTAAGAACTAGACGTCTGGATTACGCAAGAGTCTTGAGAGTGACCTCATTTTTTGCATTCCTTCCGGTCCCTACAAATATTCTATCTTAAGAGCCATGCTCTCTTTTCAATTCATTTTGTGTGCTTGGACAGGAAAGAGGATACCAGCTCAACTAGCATGTAGTATTTTTCTTTATTTCTCATTTCCTGTGTTTTACATATACATTACTAATTATAACCGCTTATTTTAAGATACAGACTAACAGGATCTTCGTGAAAAGAGTTGAGACAACAGTTAAGAATGAGAGTACAAAACAAAAACCACAGTGAATATGTGCACGATTTCAAGACTAGTCTAACAACCCATAGCTATGTTATAGCATGTACTTTCTAAGAAGAAAACAAACAAACAAAGAAAGAACAAAGAAAAAAGTCCGGCATTGTTTATTCCGAAGGCCTCTCATTGTGCACTGCATTAACAGATCCGTACTGGCCAATTACAGGATTTCTGAGACTCATTCCTCTAAAGCAAGTGCAAAAAGCACTAAAGAACATTATTTCTGGGTTCCATTTATAAAATCATTCATTCTAATAATTGACAACAGTACATGCTATTTTACCTCCCGTGTTTTAAATCCAACTCTAGATCCTTAAGAAACTGTTACAGAACAGGAAAAAAATATATATACATTTCACTTCAGACAATTTCTAAGCAACCAGAAATTAGAGTGTTGTAGCAACATTCATATTTGCTTAACTAAAGGAAATGCATTAAAAGTGAGTTTTTACATCAACGACATACTAACCTCATAATCATCATGAGATTTCTGCCAGAAATGGTTAAAACGTAGTTTGGTTAACGGAGGATAATGCAGTTCATAACAAGTCTGGCTTCCATCATTATTTACTGGGTAGGCCAATAGGGACTTGCCTTTGACTTCAGATTTAGGGGAATGCAAACAAACAATTGAAGCGTGAAACAAAACAAATACAATAGAAGCTAACAAACAAAGAAACAACAGAACCCAAAAACCAAAATTCACCACAACGCTAATCTGAAAGTTACATTGAAGAAAATGAATAAGGACAGGATCCCTCATGTCTGTGATCTCAACCATCACTCAACCTACTACAGTATCAGCACGTATAACTGAAGTTCATCAGTTGTCTGTCTTTCAGCTAAGAAAGCCTTTCTGATGTCACATTCCTGTCACTGACCATACACATTACAGTGTATGGTCATTACAGATTTATATTGCTGCTATTGCTAAACAGCTTGATATCCGCATCACTTTTAAGACTTCATAGTAAAAAGTAAGTTATCTTAAGTAAAGTACAAACTATTAAACATGCAGAGAGCTTATTTAACCTCTCATCCCAGCCTTCTCTGGAAAGCCAGAATTTCAAACAGTACTCAAATCAGTCTCAAGGGAATGACCAATCCTAGTGGCACACAGATCTTAATTATTGTTATTCCGTAGAGAAAACCGACCAACCAACCAAATGAATAAATATTCCTTTCGCTAGGCCAAAAAAATTTCCACCTAATACAGTGATGAATTCTGAAGCATCATAACCATCTCTGCATTTTCAAGAATGAATACAGTCTTTTGAGAGGTCTTTGTAGTCTTCTCCTCTTAACTATCTACAAAGGCTGTTTGATTTCTGTGAACTCCACTGAAGTTTCCTATGCAGTGGATAGAGCAATGTGGACACCAGAACTATATGTTTAAGAAAATGCTTATGTACTCTAAGTTATTTAATTCTGAGTACTTCATTACTGCTGTCCTTTGTGTGAACTTGGTCCACATCACCTAAATACTTGATTTGCATAGATAAAGTTTCATAAATGATGAAGTAAATGCACGCATAGAGACACACTTGCAATATCTCAAAATTGCTTTGTATACATACAAGTCAGTCTCAAGCAAAGAAAGTGGCTGCAAATAAGAATGAAAGCATATGCTCCGAGTGCATCGAGAAAGGCAGACATAAAGATGCTAAGGGAAGAGAATTCAGTTAAAAAGGAAAAGCGATTAAAAAAAAAAAAAAAGAGCCACAATTGAAAGGGAAGAAGTTTTAATAAGTTAGGCCAACTAGATTGAAAATGCTGTTAATTATG
Source organism: Centrocercus urophasianus (assembly GCF_019232065.1). Classification (NCBI taxonomy): domain Eukaryota; kingdom Metazoa; phylum Chordata; class Aves; order Galliformes; family Phasianidae; genus Centrocercus; species Centrocercus urophasianus. The sequence continues at coordinate 2,429,573 of NW_024884889.1, read as the reverse complement.
CCTAGCATCATATATGGCAATTAAAAAAAGCAGAAACAGTGGATGTAATATAGTTGTTTTATGTCGTTAGTGAAGCAGAAACTGCAGCACATCCTCATCTAGGCACAATTACCAGCTGTTGCCATCAGGGAAATAATCCTTTCTTCACTATTCTACTGTACAAATCCTACGTCCAAAGCAATCAGTTGCAATTAAGAGGGTAAGTGGAAACTCAGAATACTTAAGTTCTAGTTTTGCAGTCAGAATCCTATCCTTTCTTTCTCTTTTTATGATAACTTTCTCAGCAATTTCTTCCCTAAAATTCTTGTGTATCACACTTACCTTACTGCTGGTATTCCATCTTATTCTACAATGCTCTATATTAGTTTAGCGTACCTGAGAGAATTTAAAACAGATAGTTATCTTGTGACAATTGGTAAACACTGTATTTTATAATAGTTTTAAGAGATATAAGTTCATTTGAGGACTACTATCAACAATGGTATTTTAAATGTTATTCAACAAGATACAGAATATCTAAACAACATAGGGCAGGAAGTCACTGATGCGATCAGATTCTTTATTACCTTGATGATTTCACACTAAATGCAATTACAAGGAGACATGCTTACAGCGTTTCTTTTTTGTTGCTATTGTTAGTTTAATAATTTCATTTTTGATAGACATGTTTACTCATACAGACTGTCTGTCTCCATCCCACTGAATAGGAAACTGACATTCAGACACAGATGCAGCCTTCTGCATTTTGATTTAATGGAGACAAACCTAATACAGACAAACAGTAGGCTGCCAGCAGACCTTTCAGATCTGCTTATGATATCGCATGGCATCATCTTAAAGAAAACACATTTGTACCTTGTTATAAAATTTACCTTTCTTCAAGCAGTGTTTATACTTACGTATGCTTACATGTGTGCATGTATATTCAATGTAGATATATTTGTGTCTAGTTAGAGACCAGCTGTAAGCAAGTGGAGGGGGCAGAGAAGATTTAAACATACAGTTGTAGGAGATTCAGTGCTGGATAATGGAAACTTCCCCAACATAATCACTCACAAAAATAAAGACTGCTGTTGAACTAAGACATACACATGTGTATTATTGCTTTGTAACAAGTAAAGGCAAAGTTGGCCAGAAATCATATCTGATTCTTGCTTGTATTTCATTCAAATGAGATGTCAAAAACTTTCATGGGTATTAATGCATATTAAAAAAATATCAGCTACAGCACATAGTAGCAAATAATAGAAGAGAAACATATATATGTACATACAGGGGGAAAAAAGTGCATTGGATTGGACATTATGGGAAGAAAGTCATACGAAATAAAGAATAAGCCCAGGAGACAGAAGAAATAGGTCAACTACCTGGGGACCTAGAAGTACAACAATACTCATCGAGAGATTAAACTCTGAATCTGAGACCGGTGAGAATCAGCACGTTTCTTTAAAGAAGCAATTTAGAGTATTCTGATTGCTCTGAGAGGAATTAGGCAGGCAGCCAGGGATTTTCAGAGCACAGTTATGGGCTTGAGCAATGGTGTAAAGCTGGCTATATTGCCTTTGATCCATCATCATAGCAGAATTTCTCAACCAGTAACAGACCACTCACCTGAAAAGCTTGCAATATATTCCTGTTCCTATCACAGATTTTCTCTAGGCCTGTGGACAGACTGGTGTAAATGCTGGAAAATGAGAGCATTTCACAGCAACTGGGTTCGGAAGCGCTCCGAACGGCAAATTGGGATAGTTTGTACAAGTTGACTCTGCAACTGTATCCCTCAGCCCGGTTTTTGAGAAGGAAACAAAGTCTGTAGTCCAGCAGACGCCCAGGGTCAGCAATGACAGCTAGGAAACATGGCTTCTTGCCTCCTCTGTATTGCTTCAAAACCACAGTTCGGTGCGAACTTACGGGGTAGTTCTCAGGCCTGTGGCAACCTTAGTCACTGCCTCTTTAGAGTGAATTCTTTGCATTGCACTGGCATGAAGATAATGTGAATGGGATTGGTGAAGTAGCCTGACAGAAAAAAAAAAAAACTCATTTTCTCTAATCTGTTTTAGACTTAGCGCATATCCATGACCGTCTGCACAAAGCCATGGGCCAGCTTAGCTGGAGGTGTGGATTATGGGCCAGAATTAGAAAATGAGCTAAGCTAGGAGAGCCTAAGCTATCTGAAAACCTGTTACTACAGAAAACTCAAGTACATCTCCAGAGCTTCTCATCTGCAGGCGTAGCACTGATACAGTTTTTAGAATTTAGTCTGTAGGTAAAACTTCACTTCAGTAAGTAGGAAATAAAGAAGAAATGTAGATAATAAATCACAACAAAATGGGACAGGTTGTTTGTTCCACGAATTTCATGAATTCCAATGTCTTTTCAACACAAGACATCTATTTTGTTTGATATTTTTCACAATTCCTACATCAGGCCTCTTTAAAAACAAAAAAACCCAAACACCACTGTCAACAACAAAACAGAAAGGAATCATATTTTTCCATCTTATACTGCCAACAGGCCTTTTTCCTGAACTCCTACAAAAAGTGCATCAGACAATGTATTTAGCCAGATAGGCTAGCATCATTATTGATATAGACAATATACAAAAACGTCTTGCTGGCCAATCTACAGTGCATTAGCTTGCATAAATTTATAGTGCCCTGAACTAACTTCCAGCTATTTGCAACCACTTACCTTTCCAAATAAAGACATTTCTAAAAAAGAAGCCTAATGAACAACTCTAGCCAGCAGTTCAACTACATTTAAACCTCAGATTCTGCAGAGAAGTTTTACTTCAGCTGTAATAAACATGTTTAGCTTGGAAGTCTTTCACATTTGTTAACAAAGTACTGCACATGAAGTTAAAGAGACATGAGAACCTGTAACTTACAATGCTATAGCGTGATGGAAGGTACAGCCGTAACAGCAGAACGGCACAATCCTAGACTGCAGCAAATGAGAACAAGCCCAAATGCAACAGACACAGACACAAAAACAAAATAAGAGAAACTACTTAACTTCAGAAGGTGTTCAACAGGCAGTGATCTCCAGCAAGGTACCCTCTCCTCCAATGCAAGCCCTTCAAATGACGTCTGGGAAGGGGTGAATCCTGGCTCCACCTCTTCTAGTCATACAGGTAAATTGCACGTACCTGAGCCGCCCTGGGTTGGCCTTGCCTTCCCACTAGGTGCTCAATCACTGGTTCAGGCCATGACTTTGCGTTTTCTCTGCAGAACCTTTGAAGACCTTTAATGGCACAAGATTGTAGTTAACGTGACAATACAGGATATTATCTCTAATCGATTATTAGAAACATAAAGAAATACATGGACTCAGAAGAAATGTATTTTCGCTTCTATTCTCTGATTCTCTTCTTTGACCAGTGCAAAGAAAGGAAGATGACAACTGAGGTTTTTTGACAAAGTTCAGCTTTCTTTGGTATGAGACAGCTGCTTGTATAACGTGTGTTAGTACTTAGTAAGTAAAACTTAATCCTTTGTGGCTCGTCTTACTATGATGTGTAACACAACAGCTATTAGAAGTGACCACCTTAACAACATCTTCACATCAATCTGAGTTAATAGATCAACTACATACTAAGCTTACATAATGGCAGCCTTGCATGACATCTTTTGAACACTCTCACTTAAAATGCAGATATGCTGGCACCTTTGTTCACATTAGCTGTAGCTTGACTGTGAAACTGCATGCAAAATGAAGTAAAAATTAACTCCACTTACATTTTTCATCTCCCACTGCTGTAGGCACCAGTGCATCCCCAGCATTAAACATCTAGTCATTTGACTTCTGTGAGGATCCGGCTCCTGTAGTGGATGCAAACTGTAAACGAATTCACAGAACAATCCACCACCTATTTACGAATGTGAAGATATTAAAAGCCTTAATATGTTATAGTGACAAAAAAAATCTATACAGTGAAGTGCAAAAGGCGCATATGCCAGCTGAAATAACAGGCTAGTGGTAACACAATGCGGAGTATAATGGGGAGCTGCAAACAGACTAGGAGTGCCAACGAAGCTGTATATCTCTACAGAAAGAATTATCTCTACTGGCAAGCAGCAATCTGCTGACCAAAGCACTGTTGCTGACTTGTCAAGGGAAAGAATACTCTGTGCTTTCAACCAGCAGTATGCGAAAGGACTGTGAATCAGGGCCTCTGAGGTAAAAATGATTTGGGAGAAAAAAAAAAAAAAAAAAAAAACCAAGTAGAATGACTGCTACATTTCTAATTAAATATATAGTGCAATATTAAGGGAAGAAGAAATACTTGCATACTCACATTGACCCTTAGAGTTGAAGTAGCTTTCTTCTAGTTGGTGTGGCTTGCAATCGGTAGTGCAGAGCTTTTAAAAAAGATATAACGCAATAAGAACTGATAGCTGTCACCATCTTGTCTTCTGCCTTTTCTAATTTCACCCACCAATGGAACAAGCGGCACTTTGTTCATAAAACAAGGCCGCAGGAAGCATTTTCACAGTTTAATCTTGTGAAAATCACATTTTAGGAAGCAAGATCACCCTTTAGCCCTCTTCTGTCTTTATTTTACCTCAGAAATACCAGCAGCTTCAGCATGTTTGGAAAGGAATTTAAGTTTAGTAGTTCTTTGTTTCAAAGTACAACAAACCTATGCAGGCAGAGAAACAACTGTCTTGGCATGAGTACATAAAATCCATTGCTTGATTTCATTCATCTACAGCTGTTTTTTCACAAAAGCAAATATAGCAGCGTTCACACCCTTGACGTACTTAAATACCAAACAGTATAAAAATCACATTCTATTTGAAACACTGAAATCATGTTTTCAGTCCCTTCTAAAGCAGAACAGGCTGTTCAACGCATTTAAGTGAGATGTTCTTCAGATGAAGATTGTGGCTATGGCACTTAATAACGGTGATGCCAAGGACATTTTGGTCTTCCAGTGATTACTTAAGTATTTTTTAACTTCACAAGTACAATTTCGTCACTATCAGTACCTGCAGACGTAATGTTCACATGGCTCATATTTTCGCATCCTCTAAAAGTGCTTGACATAATCTTTAAAAAACACCACAACGAAAAAGATAACAAACACGAGAAACCTCTGACCAAAAATTACCCCTGTTGCTGAGGAGGCAGAAGGTTACTGCTCCCAAAGGAAATCATTTTCCAGGAGTCTGAGATCCAAGTTGCCTATAGGGGCTCCACTCTTATTTCCACTTCAAAGCAAATGTGGAAATCTTTCTCAGAGCCATAAAAATCAATAGTTTACTCAAAAGACCCTCACCTGAGCTCAGGTAGAAGAGTTTTATGAAAGAGTCAGCAGAAAAGACTGTACTAATCTTTTCACCTACAGTTCGATATTGAAGAACAGTGACGATTTCTCCTTCTAGTGCCACTCTACTGTTCTTCCCATTTTTTTCTTGCTCTTTTCTAGAGATCTGAACTCTGGAAAAGATGATAAATAGAACAAACAGAACATGGTTTTATTCTGGAGAAAAATTACCTATGCTAATCGCACCGTAATAATTACCTTTTTCTGGCTCAGCCTAGTGCATGAAGCACACATGCATGCCAAAGCCCTGATTAACTTTATAGATGCGGTGGAATTATGGAAATGCTTCGTGCAAAAGTGCGCACTTGCCAAAATTATTCCGTGACCTTGCGCTTATGTGGAGTTTTAAATAATTCAGTGATGTATCGAATGAATAAATTTGTGCTGCTTGCTACTCTAAACAGTCATGCTTTCACTTTCCTTGCCATTTTTAATAAAGCCTCACTTTCTAATATTCATGAAATATTGCATTTCAATTAAATTACATACATACCGAGAAAATAGTTTGCCCTAAGCTGTTTAGTGTTGACACCAACTGTCATTTGCCTTTTCTTTTAGTACAATAACCATGGAGGATTTATGTACAAGCAATACAAAGCGCTGTCACAGCTTAATGAGAATTTTTTTTGATCGTGTACAGCACAGAGAATAAATCTAAGATATTTTGTTATTTTTAAAGGTCATTAATGCAGCTAAAATAATAGGTACTCAATCATACCTTAGCTTTCCATCCCTTGTTTCTCAATAAAAACAACACTCACATTTTTCCAGTGCTTCAGTTGCACAATGAAAGCTGCAGAATTCAGACTTTTGAGTAAGTTTGACAAATACTTTTTAAAATGAAAAGATAAAAGAAAAATCACAGTGCGAAGTTTTCGTTTTAACAACATACAAAGTTAAAAAGGTACATAAACACAAAATTCTACTTACATCAGAGCAGCAAAATATTGCTTTCAGATTGGCCGTTAATTAATCGCAGGCAAATAGATTAAAATACCTGTGGGCCGACCTACATATATTCTTTTAAAAAAGGGAATTTTGTCAATTCTTTATTTATTAGAAAATAGACTGGAGTTAAAGGTTCAGTTTAAGGGATATTTTCCAATTCAATTGTTCCTATTGGTGGCAAGTCATCTCACCATATTAGTTTGGGTAATAAAACTACCAACATACGTATAAATATAGGTTGCATTTCCTCCCATTTGGCCACAATAAATATTAAGTTTTTAATCGAGATCAGAAAGACCTCATCAAGCTTGTACTGCCTATCACCCTTCCTCCGTGCCTGATGCAGAGAATAAAAGCTGTTACAGAGCTCAATCCGAGTCTGTTTTGAAGCTTAAGCTCTAAAAGCTTCTGTGTTTTATCTGTAGACCTGAACCACATCTACAGCGTTTCTCCGGTGTGTTAGATGCTGCAGTTAGCAGCTACACAGAGGTATATTCCCAGATAGATGGTGAATACATGTCATGAAGAAGAAAGGAAATACAAAACAAATATACGTACAAGCTCAAAAGCCCATCAAAATCCTGACTGCATCCTTCCATTTCATGGCATTAATTCCCAAAGAGGAGGAAGAAGAAAAAATAAACAAAGACAAGAACACCTTGCTTCCAAGCTTCACCTGCAAGATAAAGCTTTCACATTAATGGCCATAAACTGATCTGGATACCCTACTGCATCTCTAGCCTTCTGTATATCTTCAAATTTGCCCTAACATATTGGTAATCTTCACCCATGGATGAAGCACCCACCAGCATCACTCATCATTCTGTTTTCCACAGATCACTCCAAATCATTCTGGTCACCACAGCGTAACTAAGAGGCCACTTACATTTGCCCTAAAGCATTTAAAACAAGCATAAAGAGAACACATGCAGAACTGCTACAAACAGTTAAGTATAAGTAGTCAATAGCGTCAAGAAAAGCTCTTGATTACACAATTGAACCTACTTCACACACACTACACATACATTATATATCTTTGTATATATCAAGGATTTCTAGAAAACATGAGCCTCAAGGTGATGCTTGCTTGTAACTCAGTTCTTATAGGCTGGAAAAAATGTAAATATATTTATATATATATTAAACTCATACAAAAGCTTTGGATAAATAACAAACACTATTCATCACTTACTATCATTCCAGAAAAGCAGTCTGTCTTCTACAGAAGTATGATGGTAACTCGGTCTTCCATTCCAGGAGAAGTCTCAAGTGAGTCAGATCACAAGCCTTCCCCTACAAACATTGTCTGATTGAAGTTTGTGATAATGTGTTATTTGGTATATATATTCCCCCACCAGGATGAGAGAGTGCACAAAACTGTTTAGCATGCTGAACTCTACCTCCACCTCAACTTCCTTCCTTGTGTTACATGCATTTCCTATTTGTCTACCAGAGGGATTTTCAGCTAATTAAGCTGATTTAATGAAGGCTATCATTCAGTTTTCCTGCTGCACGTTTTTTTTTTTTTTTTTTGCCCCAAACAAATGATGGATGGCAAGCTGGACATAAGCTCGCGATGTGCTCTCGCAGCCCAGAAAGCCAACCGTATCCTGGGCTGCATCACAGAAGTGTGGCCAGCATGGAGACGGAGGTGATAATGCCCCTCTGCTTCGTGCCAGATATACCTATTCTAAAAGGTATAGCAAAAACAAAAATACAATACCTTGTGTAAATCCTTCGAAAAAGTACACTAAAGCAAGACTCCGCAGACAGAGAAATCAGAAGAGCTGCATATGTCAAGAAAGTTGGCACTGCAGTAGAAGTTCAAGTCTGACATATGTGTCATGATCATGTAGGATTTGTAGAACACATAAGCCTCATGGTGATGTTTGCTCGTAACTCAGTTCTGTGTAGGCTGAATATTGTGGCATGGTGGCACTTGTTAAGTCACGTTCAATATGCTCACTTCCATGATACTCGAGTAAGACATTTGAAAGTACTCAGCACTGATCATAGGCATACATCAAAAAATCCACAGTCTTTTTTCAACATGTTAAAAATGAGAAAGCTGTACTGATTTAATGATTTAAAATCTTCCATTTATACTGCCAGTATTTGTTCATTCACTTATCTTAATTACTTAAATCAGAATGGTTAGAATAAGCAATTACAGGTGATCGTCCTGGAGTATGAAGTTAAAGCATGACGCAGAATGCAGAGTTCAGAGAGCTGTACACTCTACATACAGCAGAGACATTCACAAGGGACTTAAATGACAAAAGGTATATTTGCGAATCGCCTCATTTTTTTTTATGATATCACTACAATGTAAAGTCCTCCAACCTTGTTTTCCAATTACAAATAATAAAGCAGGACAAAAGTCTAACTAACCCTTTATCCAACAGTTGCCATTGATGGAGCATAAGAGCAGGACGTGTACAGAGAAACCTATCCCAAATACTATTTCCATAATCTCTAATATCTCCAGATGCAACATACATTCAGTCATAGGTTGGATTAAGTAAAAATGAAAGTGTCTTGAATGAGGGAGAGAAAAATATCTCCTTTTTTTTATTTCTTCGTATTTCTCTGATCCAGTTTGACTTGTGTGGCTTAAGTTGAATTATGACAAAGACCACATGCTCCTGAAAGACTGATTTGTCCAGTAACAGAAGATAAGAGTTTCAATTTTTTTTTTTTTCTTCTCCGTGCTACAGTAAATTTTCATTTTCATTATGAAGGACGCTTCAGAGTTGATGTCTTGTTTTACTGTATATGAAGTGTGATATGCAGTTTCGCTAAGCACATGTAACAGAAATCTAGACTTTATGTACTTGCCTATATTGATTTAGTATATTGAGAATTTAAGTTATCTATCTTAATTATTAAAAAAGCTTATTTTCCTGAACTAAGTCCCATGCTTAAGTGTTCATTTGACAAGCCTTACCACGATAATCTTAGCGTTAATTTTCTCACAATTTTACACCAACATGTGATCACCAGTTCTAAGATAATTTTTTTTTTTTTAAAACGTCACATTCATAAAAATCTGTTTACTCCAGACAAAAGTGAGTAAACTGTGGATTATTTGATTGCATATAATCTGATGGAGATACAGAATAATTACTATAATCAAGTAATATAAAATACTCCGCATTAACTAACAACAGAGGATTCACAGGGCAAAGAGCTAACAAATAAGGCTAGATTGTCAAAATAAAATTAGTATTGGGAAATAAAAGCATCCATTCCTTAAAGAATGTGGTATAGTAACATTTTCTTCTTGAAAATTGACTTGGTAGTTTCAGTACGCAAAGAGGTTATCAGCCTGAAATAAATAGCTTACGAACTATTTTTCCGATTTAAAAGTCTCTCTCATCTACTTTGAGACCAAATATAAAAATCTAAAAACAATATTCTGAAGTAGTAACTGAACCAGTACAAACTTCAAGTTGTTTTTCTAAAAGCTTAAACTAGATTTAAAATAAAAGAAGCCTACTTGATATAACATGGTTTAGGCATGTGAATATGATCATGGAATCGAAGGACCGGTATACCCATTATTATAATCAAAATAGCAGGGCAACTACAACAAACAAAGAAAACCACAGAAATGCCAAGCCACAGAGGCTGGCCTCTTCAATAAATTTATGTTTTAGTCATATGTAAAACTAAATAAAAACTAAAAATATATACAGAAAAATCAGTTCTTCATGGCTTTTCCGTAAGGCAGATGAGAGGGCCACGGAAACGTACCTCTATGCGTATAACCTAATATTCAAAACCACAACTCTAAGACAAGTAGAAACAATGTTGGCCTATATGAGTTCTTAACTTCAAAATAGACACGACAACAAATTTAAATATACACTCGATTATAGTCAGGTGGAACTTGAAAGGAAAACAGACTAACACTTACTTTAAAACAAGGGAAAGAACTATAGAACCATTTCAATTTCCTTTCTTACTGGGTTCTATTAATAGCAGTAAGCAAAAAATGGAACGTCAATGCTGTATAGTAGCTAATCAGCAGGAGATTATATCAAAACCAATTCATTACTCTGATATTACTTGAAAATATTCCAGAATTTTAAACATCAAGACACACTGTGTCTTTTCAAAGACCACTGGAGTGTATTATATAGATGAGACTCACCAGTATCCTGGAGCAGTTCCACAAATTATTCCAAGCAGTCTGTATGAGCACACACACACACACAAAAAAAAAAAAAAAACAAAAAAAAAACCCACACACCAAGGAAGGTCTTCCTATTACTCTTGGTATTCCCAGAGTCTTCTCAACAGCTTTAATTACATGTCCTCTGAAATACCACAATTTAAGGAAATCAGAATTAACTTATAAATAAGAAAAAATACTAATGTTGTCATATTTATAAAACACTAAACCTTAAACCTAGCTCATTGTTGAGTTTTTTGCTATTAAATATCATCAACAAAATGCAATGAAGGCATAATAATACAATAGCAATTTGTTAACCTTCTCCAAAAGATCAAAAAAAAAAAAACCACAACCCCACGACAATCTAACTAGGTGTTATTTCTGTCTACTAATGTTCAAAATGTTCCCCATTTTATACTTAATCCTACAGGAAAGGATAGGAGTAGCAAATCACTCCGTACAAAGGTAAAGGCACATGGTTCTATCCTGGCTTCCGGTGAACCCTCTCTACACATCCTTTCTGCATCTATTCAGACCTTGTCTTGTCATCTGCTCGAGCTTCACGCGGCCCCGCCTTCCCAAGAGGGGCTCAATCACTGCTTCAGGATGTGACTTGGCATTTCTGCTACAGTGGTTTACTAGGAATTGAAAGAAACTCTTAACTTAGTACTTCTGATAAGCCTTTTATTTTAGGTGTCAAATATCCAAACTTAGAATCACCAAACTAAAACACACAAATTTCATTTACTGTACGCTGTATGGGAAGCCTAGATAGCTAACCTTGGGCTTCGTCAAAATTTCGCATTGATACTGTCCGTAGTGTTCTCTTATAAACCCTGTTCTTGCATACACCAAAACCAGACTTCTGGAGTGGTACACGGTCTATAGTGAGAATGCAGCAGTACTCAAATGCACTCGCCTAGTGCATATATCATAACAGCTTCAAAGAATAATCCTTTCATACTTGAACTATTTCCTTCGTATGAACGTTTGGCTTGTGGCAATGTTGATTCCAGTTGTTCCCTTCTAAATGCTGTATCCTTTACCACATTATTAAAAGTAAAGACTACAGCTATTCATCTAAAATTTCCTTTCAGTTTAATTTAAATCCAAGTGATATCTTATTTAATCATTATTAATTAATTAATAAAATTTTAATAATAATGAAATTACTAATTAATAAAATTAATTTCCCTATTAACTCTCAGTTTTTATGTGGCAACTCCGTGGAAGGACAAAATCATTCTATTCTGCATGTCCAATAGCTAATTAAAACAAGCAATACTGAATGAAGTAACCAAGAGAATCTAAATCAAAAATATTCCTGATTCAAAACAAAATGCTTCAGGAAAGACTTTTCTCACGTGTTCATTTACTTAAGCCATTACTGAAAAAATTCAAAATACTCTTCATTTTATGCTTTTCAAGTTTCTCTGTTTGCGTCACTGTACATATAGAAATGAGGACTTACCCTGCTGAGCTGAATGGAGTATTTTGCCTGTATTAAGGAAACAACATTTGTACTGGTGAAGCAAAAAAAATTCAAAATAAGAATTACTCCGGGTTTACCAATTCTGCTTTTACTCATTTTTCTAATGAAGGGCTCTCCTTGCCTTCCTAAGTCATTGTTATACAGTAAAGAAGTTTACAAAACGTGCTTTAATTTACTGAATATTTTATGCTATTTTGAAGGTTAAGTATATTCCAACACCAGTGAACAATAAATTACCCACACCAGAAGGTAGATCGCAAAGCATTTGTCCGTCAAAATCTACAGACTTTTGTTTAACTATCAGTTTTGAATTTTGTGATATAGTGTCCCTCTTAATCTGGCAACAGAAATAATTTCTGTAGTTAAACAAGGAATAAATTTGTGTGGGAAAAAAATGACAAGAAATAATGGCGCCACATTTTGGGCATCAGTATTTAGGCACACAGGTTTGTGAGATCCTCAGATAGAATCAGAGTCACAACTTTCTTACCCATTCCAGTGTGCAAGGAGCCTGCGACGTTCCAAGCAGAACTGAAGGAAGAAAAATCACTGGAAGCAGGAAGGCAAAAGCAGCCTTGCAGTAAGTGACCACAGTTTGTTGCAGCTGTTGTTTTTAATAGAAGAAATAACAGCAAAAAAGCAGACAAATGTACATTACTGCAAAAAATAAAAAATCCTAACTGGTTAAAAAATACTGCAGGACTCATTAAACCTTGTACCCTAATGCAGATCTGAGACAGCACAAATCAGTCCAATGCTGCCTATTATTTATATATAACTACATATTTTCTCACAGATGAAACTGTGAGACAAGTACAAATACTTAAAATACACATGAAGCTGATTAAAATATGTATTTTATGCAACACCCACACAAAGAAAAAACTGCTTCGGTAGAAAAAGCAATTCAGCTGTAGGCTGTTTCTTGTGTGTGTGTAGTATGAGTTGGCAACAGTCTTTGATCCATATCCTCAGGGCAAATTTGACATCTATTTGACCCGAGGCAGGCACAGATCTTTTGAAGGATATTTCTATACAACGAATGAATGACTGCTAGAAGTCATGTCACTGTCCTCCTCCGCCTCTTCGGATCTGATTTGCAGGCCAGGTGAATCTCATGACAGGTCTCTGAGTCAATCAAGTGGTGAGATGAGATGCCTAAAATAGTCCCCGTCATGCTGACAACATAAAGTCACAACAGCAGATCTTGAGAATCTCAGGAGAAACTCAGATTGCCCTTACACTCATTTCAAAATAGCCAGCATTTCTGAAAAAAACTCGTTCAAATAACACATTTAGATTGTGTGCAAAAAAAATACACTTCACAATTCCTTTAACTAAGACCTATTTTTTCTTCTTATCTCTGCTTGCATTCACACGTTTTATTGCCTTCCAAGAAAGCTTTTCCTTAATGTTATAGCAAGTTCTTTTTATTATGAAATCCTTAATTCAATTGTCAATAATTAAATAATAGATCTCTTACCATGCATCCAAGTTAACTTCAGATAAGTCTGAAGATTGTATAAAATGAAGTACACTTGGTAAGTTCCCCGGTAGAAATTGAGAGTAAATCACGGTCCAAAAAAACAGGACCAATATCAGAACACCAGTGAACTTAATGTTTCTGACTGCTACCCTTGCAAAGTTCAGGGTGCAGAAGCGTCTTCTGGTCATTACAGGATAAACTTTCTAAACTTTTTATTCTTTCTTTCCATGCATTACACGGTAGCAAAAACAAACAAAAATACCCTCTACCTGTGAGGAAGAGCTAATCAATTAAAAATGAGCAAATGGTGTAATATTTCCAGAGGCAAGAAACCCAAGCAAATAAAACCTGCCCTTTCCCCATGTGATTTGATTTGCTGAACATCTGAAACTATTTCCACGCAGAAGTCTGCTACAGCAATTTGAATCCTTTTTATCTTCCAAAGAGCAGCTGTGCAAGGCTTTGTTTTGTGTGAAATCAGCATAAAAATAAGAAATGAGTTACCCACCTATAAATAAATCCTTTGCTTTTGATGAACGTGAGATGAATTTTCCTAGTTGTCATAAGGAGGTAGGACTACGGTGATACACTCTTTTTTGTTTAAACTTCTCTTCTGGCGGGGTAAGGAAAGCTGCTTATTCCTATCTTAATTTTACTGATTTACTTTATGTTGTGTCAATTAATGTTCAGATTACAGTAAAACGCTTAGTTTATAGTGAAGATTTATCATTCAGTGCCTAATTCTAAACACTGAATATTAAATATGACTGAATATTAAATATAAAGCAGGGTAGCTGATCGTACTAAAGAAAATACATAAGACGCTAGAGTTCTGTGGAACGTAGAGCTCTCCTGGAAGTTTTTTTCCTAATTAACAAAAACCCTTCATCGTATACATATATGCAGAGGCATTTTGAAGTAGAAAGTTACCATCTCACACACAGATATCTATAGATATCTATGTTAAGAAGATCCAGGTCAGCTTTCAACGTGATTAGAGTCATTGATTAGTCTTTGATACATATTAAAAAAGATTTTATAAAAATAAAATGTACTTACCACTGAATATATAATATATTAGCAAGATTGGTTAGACCAAATTGCCATAGGTCCCTTCCAACCTCTACGATTACAGGAGTCCGGGATTCCAATCAAATCAGTTGTACAGCTATCTGAATATGAATATAAAGGTATAGCCTTCAATTTTAAAGACATTTACAATTACATACAACACATTTTGCACGAAAAACACTGACTACTATTGTTCACTAGGTATAAAGAAAAGAACTCCTTGACTAAAATCTAAACAGCTCACAATTGAAATATCTTATATGCATAAAACATTTACAATATAGTCACAGGGATTTCTTGTCTATTATAAACCAACATGTTGAGCAAAAATTTCACAAGCCGAGTTTGAAAAGTCATTTTAAAAAAAGGTACTAGAAATGCCATCTTGAAAGTAGCTCACATCATTTTCTCCTAATGTAGATTGGTTCCTCCTTTTAACATGAATTCAATATTCTTCTGAGCACAGTGCTTCTAAAGATACCTTTCAACACAGTTTAATTCTCAGTAACCCAAGAAATACTCACTAATGTTGTCACTGGAAACTGCAAAAATTCAGCTGTGACTGAACGATCCGACACTATTCAGAGAGAAGACTCTCAGTGTCCTACCTTAAAATCGAGGTTTATCAATTTATTCCATAGTTGGTCATCTTCCATTTCTGAGTATAGCAGTCCATCTATATTTAATCACAAAATTAAATTGCACTTTTAATGGATTGAGATAATAAATTTGAAAACGTGCAAAGATAAAAGCAATGAACAGCTCTTTTAGATCCATTTTATACTTACACTATTCATTCCAGATCATTAACAAGCAAAAGAATCAATTACAGTCAACAGAACCAGTAAGTGACAATTTGTGAAAACGCAGTGAAAGACCAAGGATAGGAAGATGAGATAGTAAATGTCTATACAACGTAATGTGTTAGGTGAAGACTTGTAGATCATCTTTTACCAAACATCTTGTAAAACAACAACAACAAAAAGAGTTATCAGTTCCAATTTTCATTACAGTTCATTGATTACAAAAGAAGCAATCTTACATTAAAGTTAAAATTCTATCTTAACTAAACGTTGTGTTTTTTTTTTTATATTGACCACTGACAAACATATACGATGCACACATTCATTTGAACTTATCATAACATAAAAAAAATAAATTAAAAATGTTTTAAAACTAAAATACAATCTTGAGATGGATGAATGCTGAAAACCAAGAGTTCACCTCCCAAGACTTCTTACTAGCCCCCACAATAAATACAAACCCGTTGCACGTCTGGAGAAAGAGATACAATAATATAACAGACAGTACATGGAGCTATAAACAGGCCTGGAGCAACAGGAAAAAAGACAAAAGAGCAAGAACAAACATTCGTGACATCTATTTGCATGTCTAAGATAACATTTATAACATTTTAGGTTTTCCAGTCTGACTTCACCTTTTCTGACTGTAGCAGCACTGATTTTGTTACAAGAAACAGTTGTGAGTTTTTTGTTCTTCTAATTTCATGATTATATTAAACGGTTGAAGATGTCTGCGGGAAAAAACAAAAGGTTCCATAGCAAAAAGCATCCATGAACTCCATTTAGACTTAACATCTCTCAGAGAAGGCAGCGATGCATGAGCTAGGATGGAGTCCTTACGTACTTATGACTCGCACCCATGAGACACCACCCATGAGACACCTCTATTTCGTTTTAAGACATAAAATACCTTCCTCAGTTCTTCTCATGTACACAAATTCTCACAATGATGAGCATTTATACAGTGTAGAAAATCTGATCAGAGCTATTTCTTGTTACAGATTTTCAGTAATTAAGCCACATTTTATCAACAACTTTGATGCTTGTGCCTCTGATTCAATTCACTTTGAGGACAAAGAAAGAGCCCTAGGTCCTCTACCCGATGCTTTCCTGATCTGTCAGCACTAGACAACAAATGCATTCATGTGACTGGCACTGATACCCGTTGGCATCTTTCCAAATAATTTTAGATTCTCAAATTCTCATCACACTGTCTGATCTTTGAACATTTAGCTTTTGCATGAGTGACTATTTCCAGTATCACAAGACTGACAGCTTTACTGCTTCTCATCATGCAGTACTGCAGCTGACTGCCCCTGAATAAGGTGACCTGAGGCTTCCCAGCTTGACTAAGCTAGTGTCTGGTCCTGTTTGCTTTTTCAGGATTTGTCCTACTGCTATGATAGGGCTTATTGGGATACAAAGATGCCCTTGGTTTTATTCTCACTCAGCCTGCGTATGTCTCATCGTTTTACTGACTAGAACCTTGTCGTACCCATACAAGCTTGTCTCCATACATTTGTAGCTCTGATCACTGCAGCAAGTCTCAGATACAGGTTTTTCCTGTAAAATCAAATTAGTTTATGTTATTATACACAGCTTACAATGTAGTGAAATCATAAGCAGATTTTGTGACTGCACTGAACTGCAGAGTTGAAAAACACAAAAAACAAAACACAAAAAACAAAACACAAAAAACAAAAC